>NC_090820.1:105916932-105951932 GCF_000390325.3 Nicotiana tomentosiformis | reverse complement strand
TTTTTAGACATAGGGTCTCCACTCCCTAGTCTCATTTCCAACATAGGGTTTCCACTCCCTAGTTGATGTTATTTTAAACATAGGGTCTCCACTATCTAGTCTCTTTTCCAACATAGTAGATCCACTCCCTTGTTAATGTTATTTTAGACATAGGTTCTCTACTCCCTAGTCTCCTTTCCAACATAGGGTATCCACTCCTTAGTTGATGTTATTTTAGTCATAGGATATCCCCCTAAACTCTTTTCCAACATAGGGTCTCCACTCCCTAGTTGATTTTTATTTTTTAGACATAGGGTCTCCACTCCCTAGTTGATTTTTATTTTTTTTAGACATAGGGTCTCCATTCCCTAATCGCTTTTCCAACATAGGGTCTCCACTCCCTAGTTGATGTTATTTTGGACATAGGGTCTCCACTGCCTAGTCTCATTTCCAACATAGGGTCTCCACTCCCTAGTTGATGTTATTTTAGACATATGGTCTCCACTCCCTAGTCGCCTTTTCCAACATAGCGTCTCCACTCCATTGTTGAGTTTTATTTTTTAGACATAGGGTCTCCACTCCCTAGATGATGTTATTTTAGACAAAGGTTCTCCACTCCCTAGTCTCTTTTCCAACATAGGGTCTCCACTCCCTAGTTTATTTTTATTTTTTAAGACATATGGTCCTCTCTCCTTAGTCGCTTTTCCAACATAGGGTCTCCACTCCCTAGTTGATGTTATTTTAGACATAGGGTCTCCACTCCTTAGTCTCTTTTCGAACATAGTGTTTCTACTCCTTAGTTGATGTTATTTTAAACATAGGGTCTCCACCCCCTAGTCTCCTTTCCAACATAGGGTTTCCACTACCTAGTTGATGTTATTTTAGATATATGGCCTCCCCTTACTCTCTTTTCCAACAAAGGGTCTCCACTCCCTAGTTGATGTTATTTTATACATAGGGTCTCCACTCCATAGTTAATTTTTTTTTTAGACATAGTGTCTCCACCCCCTAGTCTCTTTTCCAACATAGGGTCTCCTCTCCCTACATGATGTTATTTTAGACATAGGTTCTCCACTTCCTAGTCTCTTTTCCAACATAAGGTCTCTACTCCCTAGTTGATGTTATTTTAGACATAGGGTCTCCACTCCCTAGTCGCCTTTTCCAACATAGGGTCTCCACTCCCTAGTTGATGTTATTTTGGACATAGGGTCTCCACTACCTAGTCTCTTTTCCAACATAGGGTCTCCACTCCCTAGTTGATATTATTTTAGACATATGGTCTCCACTCCCTAGTCGCCTTTTCCAACATAGGGTCTCCACTCCATAGTTGAATTTTATTTTTTAGACATAGGGACTCCACTCCCTAGTTGATGTTATTTTAGACATAGGTTCTCCACTCCCTAGTCTCTTTTCCAACATAGGGTCTCCACTCCCTAGTTTATTTTTATTTTTTAAGACATATGGTCCTCTCTCCTTAGTCGCTTTTCCAACATAGGGTCTCCACTCCCTAGTTGATGTTATTTTAGACATAGGGTCTCCATTCCCTAGTCTCTTTTCGAACATAGGGTTTATACTCCCTAGTTGATGTTATTTTAAACATAGGGTCTCCACCCCCTAGTCTTCTTTCCAACATAGGGTTTCCACTCCCTAGTTGATGTTATTTTAGATATATGGCCTCCCCTTACTCTCTTTTCCAACATAGGGTCTCCACTGCCTAGTTTATGTTATTTTATACATAGGGTCTCCACTCCCTAGTTGATTATTATTTTAGACATAGGGACTCCACTCCCTAATCTTATTTCCCAACATAGGGTCTCCACTCCCTAGTTAAGTTTTATTTTTTTAGACTTAGGGTCTCCAATCCCTAGTATCTTTTCCAACATAGGGTATCCACTCCATAGTTGATGTTATTTTAGACATAGGGTCTCCAATCCCTAGTCTCTTTTCAAACATAGGGTCTCCTCTCCCTAGTTGTTGTTACTTTAGACATAGGGTGTCCACTCCCTAGTCGCCTTTTCCAACATAGGGTCTCCACTCCATAGTTAATTTTTTTTTAGACATAGTGTCTCCACCCCCTAGTCTCTTTCCTAACATAGGGTCTCCTCTCCCTACATGATGTTATTTTAGACATAGGATCTCCACTTCCTAGTCTCTTTTCCAACATAGGGTCTCCACTCCCTAGTTGATATTATTTTAGACATAGGGTCTCCACTCCCTAGTCGCCTTTTCCAACATAGGGTCTCCACTCCCTAGTTGATGTTATTTTAGACATAGGTTCTCCACTCCTTAGTATCTTTTTCAACATAGGGTTTCCATTCCCTAGTTGATGTTATTTTAAATATAGGGTCTCCCCCCCCCTAGTCTCCTTTACAACATAGGGTATCCACTCCCTAGTAGATGTTATTTTAGTCATAGGATATCCCCCTAGACACTTTTCCAACATAGGGTCTCCACTCCCTAGTTGATGATTATTTTAGACACAGGGACTCCACTCCCTAATCTTCTTTTCCAACATAGGGTCTCCACTCCCTAGTTGATTTTTATTTCTTAGACATAGGGTCTCCACTCCCTAGTTGATTTTTATTTTATTAGACATAGGGTCTCCACTCCCTAGTCGCTTTTCCAACATAGGGTCTCCACTCCCTAGTTGATGTTATTTTTGACATAGGGTCTCTACTGCCTAGTCTCTTTTCCAACATATGGTCTCCACTCCCTAGTTGATGTTATTTTAGATATAGCGTCTCTACTCCCTAGTTGACGATTATTTTAGACATAGGGACTCCACTACCTAATCTTCTTTTCCAACATAGGGTCTCCACTCCCTAGTTAAATTTTATTTTTTTAGACATAGGGTCTCCAATCCCTAGTCTCTTTTCCAACATAGGGTCTTCACTCCCTAGTTGATGTTATTTTAGACATAGGGTCTCCACTCCCTAGTCTCTTTTCCAACATAGGGTCTTCACTCCCTAGTTGATGTTATTTTAGACATAGGGTCTCCACTCCCTAGTCTCTTTTCCATCATAGGGTATCCACTCCCTAGTTGATGTTATTTTAGACATAGTGTCTCCACTCCCTAGTCTCTTTTCCATCATAGGGTCTCCACTCCCTAGTTGATGTTATTTTAGACATAGGGTCTCCACTCCCTAGTCTCTTTTCCAACATAGGGTATCCACTCCCTAGCGGATGTTATTTTAGATATAGGGTCCCCACTCCCTAGTCTCTTTTTCAACATAGGGTTTCCATTCCCTAGTTGATGTTATTTTAGACATAGGTTCTCCAATCCCTAGTATCGTTTCCAACATAGGGTCTTCACTCCCTAGTTAATGTTATTTTGGACATAGGGTCTCCACTACCTAGTCTCTTTTCCAACATAGGGTCTCCACTCCCTAGTTGATGTTATTTCAGACATATGGTCACCACTCCCTAGTCGCCTTTTCAAACATAGGGTCTCCACTCCGTAGTTGAATTTTATTTTTTAGACATAGGGTCTCCACTCCCTGGTTGATGTTATTTTAGACATAGGTTCTCCACTCCCTAGTCTCTTTTCCAATATAGGGTCTCCACTCCCTAGTCTCTTTTCGAACATAGGGTTTATACTCCCTAGTTGATGTTATTTTAAACATAAGGTCTCCACCCCCTAGTCTCCTTTCCAACATAGGGTTTCCACTCCATAGTTGATGTTATTTTAGATATATGGCCTCCCCTTACTCTCTTTTCCAACATAGGGTCTCCACTCCCTAGTTTATGTTATTTTATACATAGGGTCTCCACTCCCTAGTTGATTATTATTTTAGACATAGGGACTCCACTCCCTAATCTTATTTTCCAACATAGGGTCTCCACTCCCTAGTTAAGTTTTATTTTTTTAGACTTAGGGTCTCCAATCCCTAGTCTCTTTTCCAACATAGGGTATCCACTCCATAGTTGATGTTATTTTAGACATAGGGTCTCCAATCCCTAGTCTCTTTTCAAACATAGGGTCTCCTCTCCCTAGTTGTTATTACTTTAGACATAGGGTGTCCACTCCCTAGTCGCCTTTTCCAACATAGGGTCTCCACTCCATAGTTAAATTTTTTTTAGACATAGTGTCTCCACCCCCTAGTCTCTTTCCTAACATAGGGTCTCCTCTCCCTACATGATGTTATTTTAGACATAGGATCTCCACTTCCTAGTCTGTTTTCCAACATATGGTCTCCACTCCGTAGTTGATATTATTTTAGACATAGGGTCTCCACTCCCTAGTCGCCTTTTCCAACATAGGGTCTCCACTCCCTAGTTGATGTTATTTTAGACATAGGGTCTCCACTCCTTAGTATCTTTTTCAACATAGGGTTTCCATTCCCTAGTTGATGTTATTTTAAATATAGGGTCTCCCCCCTAGTCTCCTTTACAACATAGGGTATCCACTCCCTAGTAGATGTTATTTTAGTCATAGGGTCTCCACTCCCTAGTCGCCTTTTCCAACATAGGGTCTCCACTCCCTAGTTGATGTTATTTTAGACATAGGGTCTCCACTACTAAGTATCTTTTTCAACATAGGGTTTCCATTCCCTAGTTGATGTTATTTTAAATATAGGGTCTCCCCCCTAGTCTCCTTTACAACATAGGGTCTCCACTCCCTAGTTGATTATTATTTTAGACACAGGGACTCCACTCCCTAATCTTCTTTTCCAATATAGGGTCTCCACTCCCTCGCTGATTTTTATTTCTTAGACATAGGGTCTCCACTCCCTAGTTGATTTTTATTTTATTAGACATGGGGTCTCCACTCCCTAGTCGCTTTTCCAACATAGGGTCTCCACTCCCTAGTTGATGTTATTTTTGACATAGGGTCTCCACTGCCTAGTCTCTTTTCCAACATATGGTCTCCACTCCCTAGTTGATGTTATTTTAGATATAGCGTCTCTACTCCCTTGTTGACGATTATTTTAGACATAGGGACTCCACTACCTAATCTTCTTTTCCAACATAGGGTCTCCACTCCCTAGTTAAATTTTAATTTTTTAGACATAGGGTCTCCAATCCCTAGTCTCTTTTCCAACATAGGGTCTTCACTCCCTAGTTGATGTTATTTTAGACATAGGGTCTCCACTCCCTAGTCTCTTTTCCATCATAGGGTATCCACTCCCTAGTTGATGTTATTTTAGACATAGGGTCTCCACTCCCTAGTCTCTTTTCTATCATAGGGTCTCCACTCCCTAGTTGATGTTATTTTAGACATAGGGTCTCCACTCCCTAGTCTCTTTTCCAACATAGGGTCTCCACTCCCTAGCGGATGTTATTTTAGATATAGGGTCCCCACTCCCTAGTCTCTTTTTCAACATAGGGTTTCCATTCCCTAGTTGATGTTATTTTAGACATAGGTTCTCCAATCCCTAGTCTCGTTTCCAACATAGGGTCTTCACTCCCTAGTTAATGTTATTTTGGACATAGGGTCTCCACTACCTAGTCTCTTTTCCAACATAGGGTCTCCACTCCCTAGTTGATGTTATTTCAGACATATGGTCACCACTCCCTAGTCGCCTTTTCAA
The DNA here is from genome assembly GCF_000390325.3 of Nicotiana tomentosiformis. Taxonomy (NCBI): domain Eukaryota; kingdom Viridiplantae; phylum Streptophyta; class Magnoliopsida; order Solanales; family Solanaceae; genus Nicotiana; species Nicotiana tomentosiformis. Next base: position 105,946,422 of record NC_090820.1, on the reverse strand, counting down.
ACATAGGGTCTCCACTCCGTAGTTGAATTTTATTTTTTAGACATAGGGTCTCCACTCCCTGGTTGATGTTATTTTAGACATAGGTTCTCCACTCCCTAGTCTCTTTTCCAATATAGGGTCTCCACTCCCTAGTCTCTTTTCGAACATAGGGTTTATACTCCCTAGTTGATGTTATTTTAAACATAGGGTCTCCACCCCCTAGTCTCCTTTCCAACATAGGGTTTCCACTCCCTAGTTGATGTTATTTTAGATATATGGCCTCCCCTTACTCTCTTTTCCAACATAGGGTCTCCACTCCCTAGTTTATGTTATTTTATACATAGGGTCTCCACTCCCTAGTTGATTATTATTTTAGACATAGGGACTCCACTCCCTAATCTTATTTTCCAACATAGGGTCTCCACTCCCTAGTTAAGTTTTATTTTTTTAGACTTAGGGTCTCCAATCCCTAGTCTCTTTTCCAACATAGGGTATCCACTCCATAGTTGATGTTATTTTAGACATAGGGTCTCCAATCCCTAGTCTCTTTTCAAACATAGGGTCTCCTCTCCCTAGTTGTTATTACTTTAGACATAGGGTGTCCACTCCCTAGTCGCCTTTTCCAACATAGGGTCTCCACTCCATAGATAATTTTTTTTTAGACATAGTGTCTCCACCCCCTAGTCTCTTTCCTAACATAGGGTCTCCTCTCCCTACATGATGTTATTTTAGACATAGGATCTCCACTTCCTAGTCTCTTTTCCAACATAGGGTCTCCACTCCCTAGTTGATATTATTTTAGACATAGGGTCTCCACTCCCTAGTCGCCTTTTCCAACATAGGGTCTCCACTCCCTAGTTGATGTTATTTTAGACATAGGGTCTCCACTCCTTAGTATCTTTTTCAACATAGGGTTTCCATTCCCTAGTTGATGTTATTTTAAATATAGGGTCTCCCCCCTAGTCTCCTTTACAACATAGGGTATCCACTCCCTAGTAGATGTTATTTTAGTCATAGGGTCTCCACTCCCTAGTCGCCTTTTCCAACATAGGGTCTCCACTCCCTAGTTGATGTTATTTTAGACATAGGGTCTCCACTACTAAGTATCTTTTTCAACATAGGGTTTCCATTCCCTAGTTGATGTTATTTTAAATATAGGGTCTCCCCCCTAGTCTCCTTTACAACATAGGGTCTCCACTCCCTAGTTGATTATTATTTTAGACACAGGGACTCCACTCCCTAATCTTCTTTTCCAATATAGGGTCTCCACTCCCTCGCTGATTTTTATTTCTTAGACATAGGGTCTCCACTCCCTAGTTGATTTTTATTTTATTAGACATGGGGTCTCCACTCCCTAGTCGCTTTTCCAACATAGGGTCTCCACTCCCTAGTTGATGTTATTTTTGACATAGGGTCTCCACTGCCTAGTCTATTTTCCAACATATGGTCTCCACTCCCTAGTTGATGTTATTTTAGATATAGCGTCTCTACTCCCTTGTTGACGATTATTTTAGACATAGGGACTCCACTACCTAATCTTCTTTTCCAACATAGGGTCTCCACTCCCTAGTTAAATTTTAATTTTTTAGACATAGGGTCTCCAATCCCTAGTCTCTTTTCCAACATAGGGTCTTCACTCCCTAGTTGATGTTATTTTAGACATAGGGTCTCCACTCCCTAGTCTCTTTTCCATCATAGGGTATCCACTCCCTAGTTGATGTTATTTTAGACATAGGGTCTCCACTCCCTAGTCTCTTTTCTATCATAGGGTCTCCACTCCCTAGTTGATGTTATTTTAGACATAGGGTCTCCACTCCCTAGTCTCTTTTCTAACATAGGGTCTCCACTCCCCAGCGGATGTTATTTTAGATATAGGGTCCCCACTCCCTAGTCTCTTTTTCAACATAGGGTTTCCATTCCCTAGTTGATATTATTTTAGACATAGGTTCTCCAATCCCTAGTCTCGTTTCCAACATAGGGTCTTCACTCCCTAGTTAATGTTATTTTGGACATAGGGTCTCCACTACCTAGTCTCTTTTCCAACATAGGGTCTCCACTCCCTAGTTGATGTTATTTCAGACATATGGTCACCACTCCCTAGTCGTCTTTTCAAACATAGGGTCTCCACTCCGTAGTTGAATTTTATTTTTTAGACATAGGGTTTCCACTCCCTGGTTGATGTTATTTTAGACATAGGTTCTCCACTCCCTAGTCTCTTTTCCAATATAGGGTCTCCACTCCCTAGTCTCTTTTCGAACATAGGGTTTATACTCCCTAGTTGATGTTATTTTAAACATAGGGTCTCCACCCCCTAGTCTCCTTTCCAACATAGGGTTTCCACTCCCTAGTTGATGTTATTTTAGATATATGGCCTCCCCTTACTCTCTTTTCCAACATAGGGTCTCCACTCCCTAGTTTATGTTATTTTATACATAGGGTCTCCACTCCCTAGTTGATTATTATTTTAGACATAGGGACTCCACTCCCTAATCTTATTTTCCAACATAGGGTCTCCACTCCCTAGTTAAGTTTTATTTTTTTAGACTTAGGGTCTCCAATCCCTAGTCTCTTTTCCAACATAGGGTATCCACTCCATAGTTGATGTTATTTTAGACATAGGGTCTCCAATCCCTAGTCTCTTTTCAAACATAGGGTCTCCTCTCCCTAGTTGTTATTACTTTAGACATAGGGTGTCCACTCCCTAGTCGCCTTTTCCAACATAGGGTCTCCACTCCATAGATAATTTTTTTTTAGACATAGTGTCTCCACCCCCTAGTCTCTTTCCTAACATAGGGTCTCCTCTCCCTACATGATGTTATTTTAGACATAGGATCTCCACTTCCTAGTCTCTTTTCCAACATAGGGTCTCCACTCCCTAGTTGATATTATTTTAGACATAGGGTCTCCACTCCCTAGTCGCCTTTTCCAACATAGGGTCTCCACTCCCTAGTTGATGTTATTTTAGACATAGGGTCTCCACTCCTTAGTATCTTTTTCAACATAGGGTTTCCATTCCCTAGTTGATGTTATTTTAAATATAGGGTCTCCCCCCCTAGTCTCCTTTACAACATATGGTATCCACTCCCTAGTAGATGTTATTTTAGTCATAGGGTCTCCACTCCCTAGTCGCCTATTCCAACATAGGGTCTCCACTCCCTAGTTGATGTTATTTTAGACATAGGGTCTCCACTCCTTAGTATCTTTTTCAACATAGGGTTTCCATTCCCTAGTTGATGTTATTTTAAATATAGGGTCTCCCCCCCTAGTCTCCTTTACAACATAGGGTCTCCACTCCCTAGTTGATGATTATTTTAGACACAGGGACTCCACTCCCTAATCTTCTTTTCCAATATAGGGTCTCCACTCCCTCGCTGATTTTTATTTCTTAGACATAGGGTCTCCACTCCCTAGTTGATTTTTATTTTATTAGACATGGGGTCTCCACTCCCTAGTCGCTTTTCCAACATAGGGTCTCCACTCCCTAGTTGATGTTATTTTTGATATGAGGTCTCCACTGCCTAGTCTCTTTTGCAACATATGGTCTCCACTCCCTAGTTGATGTTATTTTAGATATAGCGTCTCTACTCCCTAGTTGACGATTATTTTAGACATAGGGACTCCACTACCTAATCTTCTTTTCCAACATAGGGTCTCCACTCCCTAGTTAAGTTTTATTTTTTTAGACATAGGGTCTCCAATCCCTAGTCTCTTTTCCAACATAGGGTCTTCACTCCCTAGTTGATGTTATTTTAGACATAGGGTCTTCACTCCCTAGTCTCTTTTCCAACATAGGGTCTTCACTCCCTAGTTGATGTTATTTTAGACATAGGGTCTCCACTCCCTAGTCTCTTTTCCATCATAGGGTATGCACTCCCTAGTTGATGTTATTTTAGACATAGGGTCTCCACTCCCTAGGTTCTTTTCCAACATAGGGTCTCCACTCCCTAGTTGATGTTATTTTAGATATAGGGTCCCCACTCCCTAGTCTCTTTTCCAACATAGTATCTCCACTCCCTAGTTAATGTTATTTTTGACATAGGTTCTCCACTCCCTAGTCTCGTTTCCAACATAGGGTCTTCACTCCCTAGTTGATGTTATTTTGGACATAGGGTCTCCACTGCCTAGTCTCTTTTCCAACATAGGGTCTCTACTCCCTAGTCCCTTTTCCAACATAGGGTCTCCTCTACCTAATTGATGTTTTTAGACATAGGGTCTCCACTCCCTAGTCTCATTTCCAACATAGGGTTTCCACTCCCAAGTTGATGTTATTTTAAACATAGGTTCTTCACTATCTAGTCTCTTTTCCAACATAGTAGCTCCACACCCTAGTTAATATTATTTTAGACATAGGTTCTCCACCCCCTAGTATCCTTTCCAACATAGGGTATCCACTCCCTAGTTGATGTTATTTTAGTCATAGGATATCCCCCTAGACTCTTTTCCAACATAGGGTCTCCATCCCTAGTTGATTTTTATTTTTTAGACATAGGGTCTCCACTCCCTAGTTGATTTTTATTTTTTTAGACATAGGGTCTCCACTCCCTAGTTGATGTTATTTTAGACATAGGTTCTCCACTCCCTAGTATCTTTTCCAATATAGGGTCTCCACTCCCTAGTTTATTTTTATTTTTTAAGACATATGGTCCTCTCTCCTTAGTCTCTTTTCCAACATAGGGTCTCCACTCCCTAGTTGATGTTATCTTAGACATAGGGTCTCCACTCCCTAGTCTCTTTTCAAACATAGGGTTTATACTCCCTAGTTGATGTTATTTTAAACATAGGGTCTCCACCCCCTAGTCTCCTTTCCAACATAGGGTTTCCACTCCCTAGTTGATGTTATTTTAGATATATGGCCTCCCCTTACTCTCTTTTCCAACATAGGGTCTCCACTCCTTAGTTTATGTTATTTTATATATAGGGTCTCCACTCCCTAGTTGATTATTATTTTAGACATAGGGACTCCACTCCCTAATCTTATTTTCCAACATAGGGTCTCCACTCCCTAGTTAAGTTTTATTTTTTTAGACATAGGGTCTCCACTCCCTAGCCTCATTTTTAACATAGGGTTTCCACTCCCAAGTTGATGTTAATTTAAACATAGGGTCTCCACTATCTAGTCTCTTTTCCAACATAGTATCTCCACTCCCTAGTTAATGTTATTTTTTACATATGTTCTCCACTCCCTAGTCTCCTTTCCAACATAGGGTATCCACTCCTTAGTTAATGTTATTTTAGTCAAAGGATATCCCCCTAGACTCTTTTCCAACATAGGGTCTCCACTCCCTAGTTGATGTTATTTTGGACATAGGGTCTCCAGTGCCTAGTCTCTTTTGCAACATAGGGTCTCCACTCCCTAGTTGGTGTTATTTTAGACTTAGGGTCGCCACTCCCTAGTCTCTTTTCCAACATAGGGTCTCCACTCCCTAGTTGATGTTATTTTAGATATAGGGTCCCCACTCCCTAGTCTCTTTTTCAACATAGGGTTTCCATTCCCTAGTTGATGTTATTTTAGACATAGGTTCTCCAATCCCTAGTCTCGTTTCCAACATAGGGTCTCCACTCCCTAGTTGATGTTATTTTGGAAATAGGCTCTCCACTCTCTAGTCTCTTTTCAAACATAGGGTTTATACTCCCTAGTTGATGTTATTTTAAACATAGGGTCTCCACCCCCAGTCTCCTTTCCAACATAGGGTTTCCACTCCCTAGTTGATGTTATTTTAGATGTATGGCCTCCCCTTACTCTCTTTTCCAACATAGGGTCTCCACTCCCTAGTTTATGTTATTTTATATATAGGGTCTCCACTCCCTAGTTGATTATTATTTTAGACATAGGGACTCCACTCCCTAATCTTATTTTCCAACATAGGGTCTCCACTCCCTAGTTAAGTTTTATTTTTTTAGACATAGGGTCTCCACTCCCTAGCCTCATTTCTAACATAGGGTTTCCACTCCCAAGTTGATGTTAATTTAAACATAGGATCTCCACTATCTAGTCTCTTTTCCAACATAGTATCTCCACTCCCTAGTTAATGTTATTTTTGACATAGGTTCTCCACTCCCTAGTCTCCTTTCCAACATAGGGTATCCACTCCTTAGTTAATGTTATTTTAGTCATAGGATATCCCCCTAGACTCTTTTCCAACATAGGGTCTCCACTCCCTAGTTGATGTTATTTTGGACATAGGGTCTCCAGTGCCTAGTCTCTTTTGCAACATAGGATCTCCACTCCCTAGTTGGTGTTATTTTAGACATAGGGTTGCCACTCCCTAGTCTCTTTTCCAACATAGGGTCTCCACTCCCTAGTTGATGTTATTTTAGTTATAGGGTCCCCACTCCCTAGTCTCTTTTTCAACATAGGGTTTCCATTCCCTAGTTGATGTTATTTTAGACATAGGTTCTCCAATCCCTAGTCTCTTTTCCAACATAGGGTATCCACTCCGTAGTTGATGTTATTTCAGACATAGGGTCTCCACTCCCTAGTCTCTTTTCCAACATAGGGTCTCCACTCCCTAGTTGATGTTATTTTAGACATAGGGTCTCCACTCCCTAGTCTCTTTTCCAACATAGGGTCTCCACTCCCTAGTCCCTTTTCCAACATAGGGTCTCCTCTACCTAATTGATGTTTTTTAGACATAGGGTCTCCACTCCCTAGCCTCATTTCCAACATAGGGTTTCCACTCCCAAATTGATGTTATTTTAAACATAGGGTCTCCACTATCTAGTCTCTTTTCCAACATAGTATCTCCACTCCCTAGTTAATTTTATTTTTGACATAGGTTCTCCACTCCCTAGTCTACTTTCCAACATATGGTATCCACTCATTAGTTGATGTTATTTTTGTCATAGGAAATCCCCCCTAGACTCTTTTCCAACATAGGGTCTCCACTCCCTAGTTGATGTTATTTTGGACATAGGGTCTCCAGTGCCTAGTCTCTTTTGCAACATAGGGTCTCCACTCCCTAGTTGATGTTATTTTAGACATAGGGTCTCCACTCCCTAGTCTCTTTTCCAACATAGGGTCTCCACTCCCTAGTTGATGTTATTTTAGATATAGGGTCCCCACTCCCTAGTCTCTTTTTCAACATAGGGTTTCCATTCCCTAGTTGATGTTATTTTAGACATAGGTTCTTCAATCCCTAGTCTCATTTCCAACATAGGGTTTCCACTCCCTAGTTGATGTTATTTTAAACATAGGTTCTTCACTATCTAGTCTCTTTTCCAACATAGTAGCTCCACTCCCTAGTTAATGTTATTTTAGACATAGGTTCTCCACCCCCAGTCTCCTTTCCATCATAGGGTATCCACTCCCTAGTTGATGTTATTTTAGTCATAGGATATCCCCCTAGACTCTTTTCCAACATAGGGTCTCCACTCCCTAGTTGATTTTTATTTTTTAGACATAGGGCCTCCACTCCCTAGTTGATTTTTATTTTTTAGACATAGGGTCTCCTCTCCCTAGTCGCTTTTCCAACATAGGGTCTCCACTCCCTAGTTGATCTTATTTTTGACATAGGGTCTCCACTGCCTAGTCTCTTTTCCAACATAGGGTATCCACTCCGTAGTTGATGTTATTTTAGACATAGGGTCTCCACTCCCTAGTCTCTTTTCCAACATAGGGTCTCCACTACCTAGTTGATGTTATTTTAGACATAGGGTCTCCACTCCCTAGTCTCTTTTCCAACATAGGGTCTCCACTCCCTAGTTGATGTAATTTTAGATATAGGGTCCCCACTCCCTAGTCTCTTTTTCAACATAGGGTTTCAATTCCCTAGTTGATGTTATTTTAGACATAGGTTCTCCAATCCCTAGTCTCGTTTCCAACATAGGGTCTCCACTCCCTAGTTGATGTTATTTTGGATATAGGGTCTCCACTGCCTAGTCTCTTTTCCAACATAGGGTCTCTACTCCCTAGTCCCTTTTCCAACATAGGGTCTCCTCTACCTAATTGATGTTTTTAGACATAGGGTGTCCACTCCCTAGTCTCATTTCCAACATAGGGTTTCCACTCCCTAGTTGATGTTATTTTAAACATAGGTTCTTCACTATCTAGTCTCTTTTCCAACATAGTAGCTCCACTCCCTAGTTAATGTTATTTTAGACATAGGTTCTCCACCCCCTAGTCTCCTTTCCAACATAGGGTATCCACTCCCTAGTTGATGTTATTTAGTCATAGGATATCCCCCTAGACTTTTTTCCAACATAGGGTCTCCACTCCCTAGTTTATTTTTATTTTTTAGACATAGGGTCTCCACTCCCTAGTTGATTTTTATTTTTTTAGACATAGGGTCTCCACTCCCTAGTCGCTTTTCCAACATATGGTCTCCACTCCCTAGTTGATCTTATTTTGGACATAGGGTCTCCACTGCCTAGTCTCTTTTCCAACATAGGGTCTCCACTCCCTAGTCCCTTTTCCAACATAGGGTCTCCTCTACCTAATTGATGTTCTTTAGACATAGGGTCTCCTCTACCTAATTGATGTTTTTTAGACATAGGGTCTCCACTCCCTAGCCTCATTTCCAACATAAGGTTTCCACTCCCTAGTTGATGTTATTTTAAATATAGGGTCTCCACTATCTAGTCTCTTTTCCAACATAGTATCTCCACTCCCTAGTTAAAGTTATTTTTGACATAGGTTCTCCACTCCCTAGTCTCCTTTCCAACATAAGTTATCCACTCCTTAGTTGATATTATTTTAGTCATAGGATATCCCCCTAGTTGATGTTATTTTAGATATAGCGTCACCACTTCCTAGTTGATGATTATTTTAGACATAGGGACTCCACTCCATAATCTTCTTTTCCAATATAGGGTCTCCACTCCCTAGTTATTGTTATTTTGGACATAGGGTCTCCATTGCCTAGTCTCTTTTCCAATATAGGGTCTCCACTCCCTAGTTGATGTTATTTTAGATATAGCATCTCTACTCCCTAGTTGATGATTATTTTAGACATAGGGACTCCACTACCTAATCTTCTTTTCCAACATAGGGACTCCACTCCCTAGTTAAGTTTTATTTTTTTAGACATAGGGTTTCCAATCCATAGTCTCTTTTCCAACATAGGGTCTTCACTCCCTAGTTGATGTTATTTTAGACATAGGGTCTCCACTCCCTAGTCTCTTTTCCAACATAGGGTATCCACTCCGTAGTTGATGTTATTTTAGACATAGGGTCTCCGCTCCCTAGTCTCTTTTCCAACATAGGGTCTCCACTCCCTAGTTGATGTTATTTTAGACATAGGGTCTCCACTCCCTAGTCTCTTTTCTAACATAGGGACTCCACTCCCTAGTTGATGTTATTTTAGATATAGGGTCCCCACTCCCTAGTTTCTTTTTCAACATAGGGTTTCCATTCCCACGTTGATGTTATTTTAGACATAGGTTCTCCAATCCCTAGTCTCGTTTCCAACATAGGGTCTCCACTCCCTAGTTGATGTTATTTTTGACATAGGGTCTCCACTGCCTAGTCTCTTTTCCAACATAGGGTCTCCACTCCCTAATCCCTTTTCCAACATTGGGTCTCCTCTACCTAATTGATGTTTTTTTAGACATAGGGTCTCCACTCCCTAGCCTCATTTCCAACATAAGGTTTCCACTCCCTAGTTGATGTTATTTTAAACATAGGGTCTCCACTATCTAGTCTCTTTTCCAACATAGTATCTCCACTCCCTAGTTAATGTTATTTTTGGCATAGGTTCTCCACTCCCTAGTCTCCTTTCCAACATAGGGTATCCACTCCTTAGTTGATGTTATTTTAGTCATAGGATATCCCCCTAGACTCTTTTCCAACATAGGGTCTCCACTCCCTAGTTGATGTTATTTTGGACATAGGGTCTCCAGTGCCTAGTCTCTTTTGCAACATAGGGTCTCCACTCCCTAGTTGATGTTATTTTAGACATAGGGTCTCCACTCCCTAGTCTCTTTTCCAACATAGGGTCTCCATTCCCTAGTTGATGTTATTTTAGATATAGGGTCCCCACTCCCTAGTCTCTTTTTCAACATAGGGTTTCCATTCCCTAGTTGATGTTATTTTAGACATAGGTTCTCCAATCCCTAGTCTCCTTTCCAACATAGGGTCTCCACTCCCTAGTTGATGTTATTTTGGACATAGGGTCTCCACTGCCTAGTCTCTTTTCCAACATAGGGTCTCCACTCCCTAGTCCCTTTTCCAACATAGGGTCTCCTCTACCTAATTGATGTTTTTAGATATAGGGTCTCCACTCCCTAGTCTCATTTCCAACATAGGGTTTCCACTCCCTAGTTTATGTTATTTTAAACATAGGTTCTTCACTATCTAGTCTCTTTTCCAACATAGTAGCTCCACTCCCTAGTTAATGTTATTTTAGACATAGGTTCTCCACCCCCTAGTCTCTTTTCTAACATAGGGTATCCACTCCCTAGTTGATGTTATTTTAGTCATAGGATATCCCCCTAGACTGTTTTCCAACATAGGGTCTTCACTCCCTAGTTGATATTTATTTTTTAGACATAGGGCCTCCACTCCCTAGTTGATTTTTATTTTTTAGACATAGGGTCTCCTCTCCCTAGTCGCTTTTCCAACATAGGGTCTCCACTCCCTAGTTGATCTTATTTTGGACATAGGGTCTCCACTGCCTAGTCTCTTTTCCAACATAGGGTCTCCACTCCCTAGTTGATGTTATTTTAGATATAGCGTCACCACTCCCTAGTTGATGATTATTTTAGACATAGGTACTCCACTCCATAATCTTCTTTTCCAACATAGGGTCTCCACTCCCTAGTTAATGTTATTTTGGACATAGTGTCTCCACTGCCTAATCTCTTTTCCAACAAATGTTCTCCACTCCCTAGTTGATGATATTTTAGATATAGTGTCTCTACTCCCTAGTTGATGATTATTTTAGACATAGGGACTCCACTACCTAATCTTCTTTTCTAACATAGGGTCTCAACTCCCTAGTTAAGTTTTATTTTTTTAGACATAGGGTCTCAAATCCCTAGTCTCTTTTCCAACATAGGGTCTTCACTCCCTAGTTGATGTTATTTTAGACATAGGGTCTCCACTCCCTAGTCTCTTTTCCAACATAGGGTATCCACTCCGTAGTTGATGTTATTTTAGACATAGGGTCTCCGCTCCCTAGTCTCTTTTCCAACATATGGTCTCCACTCCCTAGTTGATGTTATTTTAGACACAGGGTCTCCACTCCCTAGTCTCTTTTCCAACATAGGGTCTCCACTCCCTAGTTGATGTTATTTTAGATATAGGGTCCCCTCTCCCTAGTTTCTTTTTCAACATAGGGTTTCCATTCCCTAGTTGATGTTATTTTAGACATAGGTTCTCCAATCCCTAGTCTCGTTTCCAACATAGGGTCTCCACTCCCTAGTTGATGTTATTTTGGACATAGGGTCTCCACTGCCTAGTCTCTTTTCCAACATAGGGTCTCCACTCCCTAGTCCCTTTTCCAACATAGGGTCTCCTCTACCTAATTGATGTTTTTAGACATAGGGTCTCCTCTACCTAATTGATGTTTTTTAGACATAGGGTCTCCACTCCCTAGCCTCATTTCCAACATAAGGTTTCCACTCCCTAGTTGATGTTATTTTAAACATAGGGTCTCCACTATCTAGTCTCTTTTCCCACATAGTATCTCCACTCCCTAGTTAAAGTTATTTTTGACATAGGTTCTCCACTCCCTAGTCTCCTTTCCAACATAAGTTATCCACTCCTTAGTTGATATTATTTTAGTCATAGGATATCCCCCTAGACTCTTTTCCAACATAGGGTCTCCACTCCCTAGTTGATGTTATTTTGGACATAGGGTCTCCAGTGCCTAGTCTCTTTTGCAACATAGGGTATCCACTCCCTAGTTGAAGTTATTTTAGACATAGGGTCTCCACTCCCTAGTCTCTTTTCCAACATAGGGTCTCCACTCCCTAGTTGATGTTATTTTAGATATAGGGTCTCCACTCCCTAATCCCTTTTCCAACATTGGGTCTCCTCTACCTAATTGATGTTTTTTAGACATAGGGTCTCCACTCCCTAGCCTCATTTCCAACATAAGGTTTCCACTCCCTAGTTGATGTTATTTTAAACATAGGGTCTCCACTATCTAGTCTCTTTTCCAACATAGTATCTCCACTCCCTAGTTAATGTTATTTTTGGCATAGGTTCTCCACTCCCTAGTCTCCTTTCCAACATAGGGTATCCACTCCTTAGTTGATGTTATTTTAGTCATAGGATATCCCCCTAGACTCTTTTCCAACATAGGGTCTCCACTCCCTAGTTGATGTTATTTTGGACATAGGGTCTCCAGTGCCTAGTCTCTTTTGCAACATAGGGTCTCCACTCCCTAGTTGATGTTATTTTAGACATAGGGTCTCCACTCCCTAGTCTCATTTCCAACATAGGGTCTCCATTCCCTAGTTGATGTTATTTTAGATATAGGGTCCCCACTCCCTAGTCTCTTTTTCAACATAGGGTTTCCATTCCCTAGTTGCTGTTATTTTAGACATAGGTTCTCCAATCCCTAGTCTCCTTTCCAACATAGGGTCTCCACTCCCTAGTTGATGTTATTTTGGACATAGGGTCTCCACTGCCTAGTCTCTTTTCCAACATAGGGTCTCCACTCCCTAGTCCCTTTTCCAACATAGGGTCTCCTCTACCTAATTGATGTTTTTAGACATAGGGTCTCCACTCCCTAGTCTCATTTCCAACATAGGGTTTCCACTCCCTAGTTTATGTTATTTTAAACATAGGTTCTTCACTATCTAGTCTCTTTTCCAACATAGTAGCTCCACTCCCTAGTTAATGTTATTTTAGACATAGGTTCTCCACCCCCTAGTCTCTTTTCTAACATAGGGTATCCACTCCCTAGTTGATGTTATTTTAGTCATAGGATATCCCCCTAGACTGTTTTCCAACATAGGGTCTTCACTCCCTAGTTGATATTTATTTTTTAGACATAGGGCCTCCACTCCCTAGTTGATTTTTATTTTTTAGACATAGGGTCTCCTCTCCCTAGTCGCTTTTCCAACATAGGGTCTCCACTCCCTAGTTGATCTTATTTTGGACATAGGGTCTCCACTGCCTAGTCTCTTTTCCAACATAGGGTCTCCACTCCCTAGTTGATGTTATTTTAGATATAGCGTCACCACTCCCTAGTTGATGATTATTTTAGACATAGGTACTCCACTCCATAATCTTCTTTTCCAACATAGGGTCTCCACTCCCTAGTTAATGTTATTTTGGACATAGTGTCTCCACTGCCTAGTCTCTTTTCCAACAAATGTTCTCCACTCCCTAGTTGATGATATTTTAGATATAGTGTCTCTACTCCCTAGTTGATGATTATTTTAGACATAGGGACTCCACTACCTAATCTTCTTTTCTAACATAGGGTCTCAACTCCCTAGTTAAGTTTTATTTTTTTAGACATAGGGTCTCAAATCCCTAGTCTCTTTTCCAACATAGGGTCTTCACTCCCTAGTTGATGTTATTTTAGACATAGGGTCTCCACTCCCTAGTCTCTTTTCCAACATAGGGTATCCACTCCGTAGTTGATGTTATTTTAGACATAGGGTCTCCGCTCCCTAGTCTCTTTTCCAACATATGGTCTCCACTCCCTAGTTGATGTTATTTTAGACACAGGGTCTCCACTCCCTAGTCTCTTTTCCAACATAGGGTCTCCACTCCCTAGTTGATGTTATTTTAGATATAGGGTCCCCTCTCCCTAGTTTCTTTTTCAACATAGGGTTTCCATTCCCTAGTTGATGTTATTTTAGACATAGGTTCTCCAATCCCTAGTCTCGTTTCCAACATAGGGTCTCCACTCCCTAGTTGATGTTATTTTGGACATAGGGTCTCCACTGCCTAGTCTCTTTTCCAACATAGGGTCTCCACTCCCTAGTCCCTTTTCCAACATAGGGTCTCCTCTACCTAATTGATGTTTTTAGACATAGGGTCTCCTCTACCTAATTGATGTTTTTTAGACATAGGGTCTCCACTCCCTAGCCTCATTTCCAACATAAGGTTTCCACTCCCTAGTTGATGTTATTTTAAACATAGGGTCTCCACTATCTAGTCTCTTTTCCAACATAGTATCTCCACTCCCTAGTTAATGTTATTTTTGGCATAGGTTCTCCACTCCCTAGTCTCCTTTCCAACATAAGTTATCCACTCCTTAGTTGATATTATTTTAGTCATAGGATATCCCCCTAGACTCTTTTCCAACATAGGGTCTCCACTCCCTAGTTGATGTTATTTTGGACATAGGGTCTCCAGTGCCTAGTCTCTTTTGCAACATAGGGTATCCACTCCCTAGTTGAAGTTATTTTAGACATAGGGTCTCCACTCCCTAGTCTCTTTTCCAACATAGGGTCTCCACTCCCTAGTTGATGTTATTTTAGATATAGGGTCCCCACTCCCTAGTCTCTTTTTCAACATAGGGTTTCCATTCCCTAGTTGATGTTATTTTAGACATAGGTTCTCCAATCCCTAGTCTCATTTCCAACATAGGGTCTCCACTCCCTAGTTGATGTTATTTTGGACATAGGGTCTCCACTGCCTAGTCTCTTTTCCAACATAGGGTCTCCACTCCCTAGTCCCTTTTCCAACATAGGGTCTCCTCTACCTAATTGATGTTTTTAGACATAGGGTTTCCACTCCCTAGTCTCATTTCCAACATAGGGTTTCCACTCTCTAGTTAATGTTATTTTAAACATAGGTTCTTCACTATCTAGTCTCTTTTCCAATATAGTAGCTCCACTCCCTAGTTAATGTTATTTTAGACATAGGTTCTCCACCCCCTAGTCTCCTTTCCAACATAGGGTATCCACTCCCTAGTTGATGTTATTTTAGTCATAGGATATCCCCCTAGACTCTTTTCCAACATAGGGTCTCCACTCCCTTGTTTATTTTTATTTTTTAGACATAGGGTCTCCACTCCCTAGTTGATTTTTATTTTTTTAGACATAGGGTCTCCACTCCCTAGTCGCTTTTCCAACATAGGGTCTCCACTCCCTAGTTGATCTTATTTTGGATATAGGGTCTCCACTGCCTAGTCTCTTTTCCAACAGAGGGTCTCCACTCCCTAGTTGATGTTATTTTAGATATAGCGTCACCACTCCCTAGTTGATGATTATTTTAGACATAGGGATTCCACTCCATAATCTTCTTTTCCAACATAGGGTCTCCACTCCCTAGTTAATGTTATTTTGGACATAGGGTCTCCACTGCCTAGTCTCTTTTCCAACATATGGTCTCCACTCCCTAGTTGATGTTATTTTAGATATAGCATCTCTACTCCCTAGTTGATGATTATTTTAGACATAGGGACTCGACTACCTAATCTTCTTTTCCAACATAGCGTCTCAACACCCTAGTTAAGTTTTATTTTTTTAGACATAGGGTCTCCAATCCCTAGTCTCTTTTCCAACATAGGGTCTTCACTCCCTAGTTGATGTTATTTTAGACATAGGGTCTCCACTCCCTAGTCTCTTTTCCAACATAAGGTATCCACTCCGTAGTTGATGTTATTTTAGACATAGGGTCTCCGCTCCCTAGTCTCTTTTCCAACATAGGGTCTCCACTCCCTAGTTGATGTTATTTTAGACATAGGGTCTCCACTCCCTAGTCTCTTTTCCAACATAGGGTCTCCACTCCCTAGTTGATGTTATTTTAGATATAGGGTCCCCACTCGCTAGTTTCTTTTTCAACATAGGGTTTCCATTCCCTAGTTGATGTTATTTTAGACATAGGTTCTCCAATCCCTAGTCTCGTTTCCAACATAGGGTCTCCACTCCCTAGTTGATGTTATTTTGGACATAGGGTCTCCACTGCCTAGTCTCTTTTCCAACATAGGGTCTCCACTCCCTAGTCCCTTTTCCAACATAGGGTCTCCTCTACCTAATTGATGTTTTTTAGACATAGGGTCTCCACTCCCTAGCCTCATTTCCAACATAAGGTTTCCACTCCCTAGTTGA
The DNA here is from genome assembly GCF_000390325.3 of Nicotiana tomentosiformis. NCBI lineage: Eukaryota > Viridiplantae > Streptophyta > Magnoliopsida > Solanales > Solanaceae > Nicotiana > Nicotiana tomentosiformis. Next base: position 105,930,486 of record NC_090820.1, on the reverse strand, counting down.
TGTTATTTTATACATATGGTCTCCACTATCTAGTCTCTTTTCCAACATAGTATCTCCACTCCCTAGTTAATGTTATTTTTGACATAGGTTCTCCACTCCCTAGTCTCCTCTCCAACATAGGGTATCCACTCCTTAGTTGATGTTATTTTAGTCATAGGATATCCTCTAGACACTTTTCCAACATAGGGTCTCCACTCCCTAGTTGGTGTTATTTTGGACATAGGGTCTCCAGTGCCTAGTCTCTTTTGCAACATAGGGTCTCCACTCCCTAGTTGATGTTATTTTAGACATAGGGTCTCCACTCCCTAGTCTCTTTTCCATCATAGGGTCTCCACTCCCTAGTTGATGTTATTTTAGATATAGGGTCCCCACTCCCTAGTCTCTTTTTCAACATAGGGTTTCCATTCCCTAGTTGATGTTATTTTAGACATAGGTTCTCCAATCCCTAGTCTCCTTTCCAACATAGGGTCTCCACTCCCTAGTTGATGTTATTTTGGACATAGGGTCTCCACTGCCTAGTCTCTTTTCCAACATAGGGTCTCCACTCCCTAGTCCCTTTTCCAACATAGGGTCTCCTCTGCCTAATTGATGTTTTTAGACATAGGGTCTCCACTCCCTAGTCTCATTTCCAACATAGGGTTTTCACTCCCTAGTTGATGTTATTTTAAACATACGTTCTACACTATCTAGTCTCTTTTCCAACATAGTAGCTCCACTCCCTAGTTAATGTTATTTTAGACATAGGTTCTACACCCCCTAGTCTCCTTTCCAACATAGGGTATCCACTCCCTAGTTGATGTTATTTTAGTCATAGGATATCCCCCTAAACTCTTTTCCAACATAGGGTCTCTACTCCCTAGTTGAGTTTTATTTTTTAGACATAGGGCCTCCACTCCCTAGTTGATTTTTATTTTTTTTAGACATAGGGTCTCCTCTCCCTAGTCGCTTTTCCAACATAGGGTCTCCACTCCCTAGTTGATCTTATTTTGGATATAGGGTCTCCACTGCCTAGTCTCTTTTCCAACATAGGGTATCCACTCCGTAGTTGATGTTATTTTAGACATAGGGTCTCCACTCCCTAGTTGATGTTATTTTAGACATAGGGTCTCCACTCCCTAGTCTCTTTTCCAACATAGGGTCTCTACTCCCTAGTTGATGTTATTTTAGATATAGGGTCCCCACTCCCTAGTCTCTTTTTCAACATAGGGTTTCCATTCCCTAGTTGATGTTATTTTAGACATAGGTTCTCCAAGCCCTAGTCTCGTTTCCAACATTGGGTCTCCACTCCCTAGTTGATGTTATTTTGGACATAGGGTCTCCACTGCCTAGTCTCTTTTCCAACATAGGGTCTCCACTCCCTAGTCCCTTTTCCAACATATGGTCTCCTCTACCTAATTGATGTTTTTAGACATAGGGTCTCCACTCCCTAGTCTCATTTCCAACATAGGGTTTCCACTCCCTAGTTTATGTTATTTTAAACATAGGTTCTTCACTATCTAGTCTCTTTTCCAACATAGTAGCTCCACTCCCTAGTTAATGTTATTTTAGACATAGGTTCTCCACCCCCTAGTCTCCTTTCTAACATAGGGTATCCACTCCCTAGTTGATGTTATTTTAGTCATAGGATATCCCCCTAGACTGTTTTCCAACATAGGATCTCCACTCCCTAGTTGATTTTTATTTTTTAGACATAGGGCCTCCACTCCCTAGTTGATTTTTATTTTTTAGACATAGGGTCTCCTCTCCCTAGTCGCTTTTCCAACATAGGGTCTCCACTCCCTAGTTGATCTTATTTTGGACATAGGGTCTCCACTGCCTAGTCTCTTTTCCAACATAGGGTCTCCACTCCCTAGTTGATGTTATTTTAGATATAGCGTCACCACTCCCTAGTTGATGATTATTTTAGCCATAGGGACTCCACTCCATAATTTTCTTTTCCAACATAGGGTCTCCACTCCCTAGTTAATGTTATTTTGGACATAGGGTCTCCACTGCCTAGTCTCTTTTCCAACATATGGTCTCCACTCCCTAGTTGATGTTATTTTAGATATAGCGTCTCTACTCCCTAGTTGATGATTATTTTAGACATAGGGACTCCACTACCTAATCTTCTTTTCCAACATAGGGTCTCCACTCCCTAGTTAAGTTTTATTTTTTTAGACATAGGGTCTCCAATCCCAAGTCTCTTTTCTAACATAGGGTCTTCACTCCCTAGTTGATGTTATTTTAGACATAGGGTCTCCACTCCCTAGTCTCTTTTCCAACATAGGGTATCCACTCTGTAGTTGATGTTATTTTAGACATAGGGTCTCCGCTCCCTAGTCTCTTTTCCAACATAGGGTCTCCACTCCCTAGTTGATGTTATTTTAGACATAGGGTCTCCACTCCCTAGTTGATGTTATTTTAGACATAGGGTCTCCACTCCCTCGTCTCTTTTCCAACATAGGGTCTCCACTCCCTAGTTGATGTTATTTTAGATATAGGGTCCCCACTCCCTAGTTTCTTTTTCAACATAGGGTTTCCATTCCCTAGTTGATGTTATTTTAGACATAGGTTCTCCAATCCCTAGTCTCGTTTCCAACATAGGGTCTCCACTCCCTAGTTGATGTTATTTTGGACATAGGGTCTCCACTGCCTAGTCTCTTTTCCAACATAGGGTCTCCACTCCCTAGTCCCTTTTCCAACATAGTGTCTCCTCTACCTAATTGATGTTTTTTAGACATAGGGTCTCCACTCCCTAGCCTCATTTCCAACATAAGGTTTCCACTCCCTAGTTGATGTTATTTTAAACATAGGGTCTCCACTATCTAGTCTCTTTTCCAACATAGTATCTCCACTCCCTAGCTAATGTTATTTTTGATATAGGTTCTCCACTCCCTAGTCTCCTCTCCAACATAGGGTATCCACTCCTTAGTTGATGTTATTTTAGTCATAGGATATCCCCCTAGACACTTTTCCAACATAGGGTCTCCACTCCCTAGTTGATGTTATTTTGGACATAGGGTCTCCAGTGCCTAGTCTCTTTTGCAACATAGGGTCTCCACTCCCTAGTTGATATTATTTTAGACATAGGGTCTCCACTCCCTAGTCTCTTTTACAACATAGGGTCTCCACTCCCTAGTTGATGTTATTTTAGATATAGGGTCCCCACTCCCTAGTCTCTTTTTCAACATAGGGTTTCCATTCCCTAGTAGATGTTATTTTAGACAAAGGTTCTCCAATCCCTAGTCTCCTTTCCAACATAGGGTCTCCACTCCCTAGTTGATTCTATTTTGGACATAGGGTCTCCACTGCCTAGTCTCTTTTCCAACATAGGGTCTCCACTCCCTAGTCCCTTTTCCAACATAGGGTCTCCTCTACCTAATTGATGTTTTTAGACATAGGGTCTCCACTCCCTAGTCTCATTTCCAACATAGGGTTTCCACTCCCTAGTTGATGTTATTTTAAACATAGGTTCTTCACTATCTAGTCTCTTTTCCAACATAGTAGCTCCACTCCCTAGTTAATGTTATTTTAGACATAGGTTCTCCACCCCCTAGTCTCCTTTCCAACATAGGGTATCCACTCCCTAGTTGATGTTATTTTAGTCATAGGATATCCCCCTAAACTCTTTTCCAACATAGGGTCTCCACTCCCTAGTTGAGTTTTATTTTTTAGACATAGGGCCTCCACTCCCTAGTTGATTTTTATTTTTTTAGACATAGGGTCTCCTCTCCCTAGTCGCTTTTCCAACATAGGGTCTCCACTCCCTAGTTGATCTTATTTTGGACATAGGGTCTCCACTGCCTAGTCTCTTTTCCAACATAGGGTATCCACTCCGTAGTTGATGTTATTTTAGACATAGGGTCTCCACTCCCTAGTCTATTTTCCAACATAGGGTCTCCACTCCCTAGTTGATGTTATTTTAGACATAGGGTCTCCACTCCCTAGTCTCTTTTCCAACATAGGGTCTCCACTCCCTAGTTGATGTTATTTTAGATATAGGGTCCCCACTCCCTGGTCTTATTTTCAACATAGGGTTTCCATTCCCTAGTTGATGTTATTTTAGACATAGGTTCTCCAATCCCTAGTCTCGTTTCCAACATAGGGTCTCCACTCGCTAGTTGATGTTATTTTGGACATAGGGTCTCCACTGCCTAGTCTCTTTTCCAACATAGGGTCTCTACTCCCTAGTCCTTTTTCCAACATAAGGTCTCCTCTACCTAATTGATGTTTTTAGACATAGGGTCTCCACTCCCTAGTCTCATTTCCAACATAGGGTTTCCACTCCCTAGTTGATGTTATTTTAAACATAGGTTCTTCACTATCTAGTCTCTTTTCCAACATAATAGCTCCACTCCCTAGTTAATGTTATTTTAGACATAGGTTCTCCACCCCCTAGTCTTCTTTCCAACATAGGGTATCCACTCCCTAGTTGATGTTATTTTAGTCATAGGATATCCCCCTAGACTCTTTTCCAACATAGGGTCTCCACTCCCTAGTTGATTTTTATTTTTTATACATAGGGTCTCCACTCCCTAGTTGATTTTTATTTTTTTAGACATAGGGTCTCCACTCCCTAGTCGCTTTTCCAACATAGGGTCTCCACTCCCTAGTTGATCTTATTTTGGACATAGGGTCTACACTGCCTAGTCTTTTTTCCAACATAGGGTCTCCACTCCCTAGTTGATGTTATTTTAGATATAGCATCACCACTCCCTAGTTGATGATTGTTTTAGACAAAGGGACTCCACTCCATAATCTTCTTTTCCAACATAGGGTCTCCACTCCCAAGTTAATTTTTTTTTAGACATAGGGTCTCCAATCCCTAGTCACTTTTCCAACATAGGGTCTCCACTCCCTAGTTGGTGTTATTTTAGACATAGGGTCTCCACTCCCTAGTCTCTTTTCCAACATAGGGTATCCACTCCGTAGTTGATGTTATTTTAGACATAGGGTCTCCACTCCCTAGTCTCTTTTCCAACATAGGGTCTCCACTCCCTAGTTGATGTTATTTTATACATAGGGTCTCCACTCCATAGTCTCTTTTCCAACATAGGGTCTCCACTCCCTAGTTGATGTTATTTTAGATATAGGGTCCTCACTCCCTAGTCTCTTTTTCAACATAGGGTTTCCATTACCTAGTTGATGTTATTTTAGACATAGGTTCTCCAATCCCTACTCTCGTTTCCAACATAGGGTCTCCACTCCCTAGTTGATGTTATTTTAGACATAAGGTCTCCACTGCCTAGTCTCTTTTCCAACATAGGGTCTCCACTCCATAGTCCCTTTTCCAACATAGGGTCTCATTTACCTAATTGATGCTTTTTAGACATAGGGTCTCCACTCCCTAGTCTCATTTCCAACATAGGGTTTCCACTCCCTAGTAGATGTTATTTTAAACATAGGGTCTCCACTATCTAGTCTCTTTTCCAACATAGTAGCTCCACTCCCTAGTTAATGTTATTTTAGACATAGGTTCTCCACCCCCTAGTCTCCTTTCCAACATAGGGTATCCACTCCCTAGTTTATGTTATTTTAGTCATAGGATATCCCCCTAGACTCTTTTCCAACATAGGGTCTCCACTCCGTAGTTTATTTTTATTTTTTAGACATAGGGTCTCCACTCCCTAGTTGATTTTTATTTTTTTAGACATAGGGTCTCCTCTTCCTAGTCACTTTTCCAACATAGGGTCTCCACTCCCTAGTTGATCTTATTTTGGACATAGGGTCTCCACTGCCTAGTCTCTTTTCCAACATAGGGTATCCACTCCGTAGTTGATGTTATTTTAAACATAGGGTCTCCACTCCCTAGTCTCTTTTCCAACATAGGGTCTCCACTACCTAGTTGATGTTATTTTAGATATAGGGTCTCCCCTCCCTAGTCTCTTTTCCAACATATGGTCTCCACTCCCTAGTTGATGTTATTTTAGATATAGGGTCCCCACTCCCTAGTCTCTTTTTCAACATAGGGTTTCCATTCCCTAGTGGATGTTATTTTAGACATAGGTTCTCCAATCAACTAGTCTCCTTTCCAACATAGGGTCTCTACTCCCTAGTTGATGTTATTTTGGACATAGGGTCTCCACTGTCTCGTCTCTTTTCCAACATAGGGTCTCCACTCCCTAGTCCCTTTTCCAACATAGGGTCTCCTCTAACTAATTGATGTTTTTAGACATAGGGTCTCCACTCCCTAGTCTCATTTCCAACATAGGGTTTCCACTCCCTAGTTGATGTTATTTTAAACATAGGTTCTTCACTATCTAGTCTCTTTTCCAACATAGTAGCTCCACTCCCTAGTTAATGTTATTTTAGACATAGGTTCTCCACCCCCTAGTCTCCTTTCCAACATAGGGTATCCACTCCCTAGTTGATGTTATTTTAGTCATAGGATATCCCCCTAAAGTTTTTTCCAACATAGGGTCTCCACTCCCTAGTTGATTTTTATTTTTTAGACATAGGGCCTCCACTCTCTAGTTGATTTTTATTTTTTTAGACATTGGGTCTCCTCTCGCTAGTCGCTTTTCCAACATAGGGTCTCCACTCCCTAGTTGATCTTATTTTGGACATAGGGTCTCCACTGCCTAGTCTCTTTTCCAACATAGGGTCTCCATTCCCTAGTTGATGTTATTTTAGATATAGCGTCACAACTCCCTAGTTGATGATTATTTTAGACATAGGGACTCCACTCCATAATCTTCTTTTCCAACATAGGGTCTCCACTTCCTAGTTAATGTTATTTTGGACATAGGGTCTCCACTGCCTAGTCTCTTTTCCAACATATGGTCTCCACTCCCTAGTTGATGTTATTTTAGATATAGCGTCTCTACTCCCTAGTTGATGATTATTTTAGACATAGGGACTCCACTACCTAATCTTCTTTTCCAACATAGGGTCTCTACTCCCTAGTTAAGTTTTTAATTTTTTAGACATAGGGTCTCCAATCCCTAGTCTCTTTTCCAACATAGGGTCTTCACTCCCTAGTTGATGTTATTTTAGACATAGGGTCTCCACTCCCTAGTCTCTTTTCCAACATAGGGTATCCACTCCGTAGTTGATGTTATTTTAGACATATGGTCTCTGCTCCCTAGTATCTTTTCCAACATAGGGTCTCCACTCCCTAGTTGATGTTATTTTAGACATAGGGTCTCCACTCCCTAGTCTCTTTTCCAACATAGGGTCTCCACTGCCTAGTCTCTTTTCCAACATAGGGTCTCCACTCCCTAGTCCCTTTTCCAACATAGGGTCTCCTCTACCTAATTGATGTTTTTAGACATAGGGTCTCCACTCCCTAGTCTCATTTCCAACATAGGGTTTCCACTCCCTAGTTGATGTTATTTTAAACATAGGTTCTTCACTATCTAGTCTCTTTCCAACATAGTAGCTCCACTCCCTAGTTAATGTTATTTTAGACATAGGTTCTCCACCCCCTAGTCTCCTTTCAAACAAAGGGTATCCACTCCCTAGTTGATGTTATTTTAGTCATAGGATATCCCCCTAAACTCTTTTCCAACATAGGGTCTCCACTCCCTAGTTGATTTTTATTTTTTAGACATAGGGCCTCCACTCCCTAGTTGATTTTTATTTTTTTAGACATTGGGTCTCCTCTCCCTGGTCGCTTTTCCAACATAGGGTCTCCACTCCCTAGTTGATCTTATTTTGGACATGGGGTCTCCACTGCCTAGTCTCTTTTCCAACATAGGGTCTCCACTCCCTAGTTGATGTTATTATAGATATAGCGTCACCACACCCTAGTTGATGATTATTTTAGACATAGGGACTCCACTCCATAATCTTCTTTTCCAACATAGGGTCTCCACTCCCTAGTCAATATTATTTTGGACATAGGGTCTCCACTGCCTAGTCTCTTTTCCAACATATGGTCTCCACTCCCTAGTTGATGTTATTTTAGATATAGCGTCTCTACTCCCTAGTTGATGATTATTTTTGACTTGGGGACTCCACTACCTAATATTCTTTTCCAACATAGGGTCTCTACTCCCTAGTTAAGTTTTATTTTTTTAGACATAGGGTCTCCAATCCCTAGTCTCTTTTCCAACATAGGGTCTTCACTCCCTAGTTGATGTTATTTTAGACATAGGGTCTCTACTCCCTAGTCTCTTTTCCAACATAGGGTATCCACTCCGTAGTTGATGTTATCCTAGTTGATGTTATTTTAGACATAGGGTCTCCACTCCCTAGTCTCTTTTCCAACATAGGGTCTCCACTGCCTAGTCTCTTTTCCAACATAGGGTCTCCACTCCCTAGTCCCTTTTCCAACATAGGGTCTCCTCTACCTAATTGATGTTTTTTAGACATAGGGTCTCCACTCCCTAGTCTCATTTCCAACATAGGGTTTCCACTCCCTAGTTGATGTTATTTTAAACATAGGTTCTTCACTATCTAGTCTCTTTTCCAACATAGTAGCTCCACTCCCTAGTTAATGTTATTTTAGACATAGGTTCTCCACCCCCTAGTCTCCTTTCCAACATAGGGTATCCACTACCTAGTTGATGTTATTTTAGTCATAGGATACCCCCCTAAACGTTTTTCCAACATAGAGTCTCCACTCCCTAGTTGATTTTTATTTTTTAGACATAGAGCCTCCACTCCCTAGTTGATTTTTATTTTTTTAGACATTGGGTCTCCTCTCCCTAGTCGCTTTTCCAACATAGGGTCTCCACTCCCTAGTTGATCTTATTTTGGACATAGGGTCTCCACTGCCTAGTCTCTTTTCCAACATAGGGTCTCCACTCCCTAGTTGATGTTATTTTAGATATAGCGTCACCACTCCCTAGTTGATGATTATTTTAGACATAGGGACTCCACTCCATAATCTTCTTTTCCAACATAGGGTCTCCACTCCCTAGTTGATGTTATTTTAGACATATGGTCTCCACTCCCTAGTCTCTTTTCCAACATAGGGTATCCACTCCGTTGTTGATGTTATTTTAGACATAGCGTCTCTACTCCCTAGTTGATGATTATTTTAGACATAGGGACTCCACTACCTAATCTTCTTTTCCAACATAGGGTCTCCACTCCCTAGTTAAGTTTTATTTTTTTAGACAAAGGGTCTCCAATCCCTAGTCTCTTTTCCAACATAGGGTCTTCACTCCCTAGTTGATGTTATTTTAGACATAGGGTCTCCACTAGCTAGTCTCTTTTCCAACATAGGGTATCCAGTCCGTAGTTGATGTTATTATAGACATAGGGTCTCCGCTCCCTAGTCTCTTTTCCAACATAGGGTCTCCACTCCCTAGTTGATGTTATTTTAGACATAGGGTCTCCACTCCCTAGTCTCTTTTCCAACATAGGGTCTCCACTCCCTAGTTGATGTTATTTTAGATATAGGGTCCCCACTCCCTAGTTTCTTTTTCAACATAGGGTTTCCATTCCCTAGTTAATGTTATTTTAGACATAGGTTCTCCAATCCCTAGTCTCGTTTCCAACATAGGGTCTCCACTCCCTAGTTGTTGTTATTTTGGACATAGGGTCTCCACTGCCTAGTCTCTTTTCCAACATAGGGTCTCCACTCCCTAGTCCCTTTTCCAACATAGGGTCTACTCTACCTAATGATGTTTTTTAGACATAGGGTCTCCACTCCCTAGCCTCATTTCCAACATAAGGTTTCCACTCCCTAGTTGATGTTATTTTGAACATAGGGTCTCCACTATCTAGTCTCTTTTCCAACATAGTATCTCCACTCCCTAGTTAATGTTATTTTTGACATAGGTTCTCCACTCTCTAGTCTCATTTCCAACATAGGGTATCTACTCCTTAGTTGATGTTATTTTAGTCATAGGATATCCCCCTAGACTCTTTTCCAACATAGGGTCTCCACTCCCTAGTTGATGTTATTTTGGACATAGGGTCTCCAGTGCCTAGTCTCTTTTGCAACATAGGGTCTCCACTCCCTAGTTGATGTTATTTTAGACATAGGGTCTCCACTCCCTAGTCTCTTTTCCAACATAGGGTCTCCACTCCCTAGTTGATGTTATTTTAGATATAGGGTCCCCACTCCCTAGTCTCTTTTTCAACATAGGATTTCCATTCCCTAGTTGATGTTATTTTAGAAATAGGTTCTCCAATCCCTAGTCTCCGTTCCAACATAGGGTCTCCACTCCCTAGTTGATGTTATTTTGGACATAGGGTCTCCACTGCCTAGTCTCTTTTCCACCATAGGGTCTCCACTCCCTACTCCCTTTTCCAATATAGGGTCTCCTCTACCTAATTGATGTTTTTAGACATAGGGTCTCCACTCCCTAGTCTCATTTCCAACATAGGGTTTCCACTCCCTAGTTGATGTTATTTTAAACATAGGTTCTTCACTATCTAGTCTCTTTTCCAACATAGTAGCTCCACTCCCTAGTTAATGTTATTTTAGACATAGGTTCTCCACCCCCTAGTCTCCTTTCCAACATAGGGTATCCACTCCCTAGTTGATGTTATTTTAGTCATAGGATATCCCCCTAAACTCTTTTCCAACATAGGGTCTCCACTCCCTAGTTGAGTTTTATTTTTTAGACATAGGGCCTCCACTCCCTAGTTGATTTTTATTTTTTAGACATAGGGTCTCCTCTCCCTAGTCGCTTTTCCAACATAGGGTCTCCACTCCCTAGTTGATCTTATTTTGGACATAGGGTCTCCACTGCCTAGTCTCTTTTCCAACATAGGGTATCCACTCCGTAGTTGATGTTATTTTAGACATAGGGTCTCCACTCCCTAGTTGATGATTATTTTAGACATAGGGACTCCACTCCATAATCTTCTTTTCCAACATAGGGTCTCCATTCCCTAGTTAATGTTATTTTGGACATAGGGTCTCCACTGCCTAGTCTCTTTTCCAACATATGGTCTCCACTCCCTAGTTGATGTTATTTTAGATATAGCGTCTCTACTCCCTAGTTGATGATTATTTTAGACATAGGGACTCCACTAACTAATCTTCTTTTCTAACATAGGTTCTCCACTACCTAGTTAAGTTTTTATTTTTTTAGACATAGGGTCTCCAATCCCTAGTCTCTTTTCCAACATAGGGTCTTCACTCCCTAGTTGATGTTATTTTAGACATAGGGTCTCCACTCCCTATTCTCTTTTCCAACATAGGGTATCCACTCCGTAGTTGATGTTATTTTAGACATAGGGTCTTCGCTCCCTAGTCTCTTTTCCAACATAGGGTCTCCACTCCCTAGTTGATGTTATTTTAGATATAGGGTCTCCACTCCCTAGTCACTTTTCCAACATAGGGTCTCCACTCCCTAGTTGATGTTATTTTAGATATAGGGTCCCCACTCCCTAGTTTCTTTTTCAACATAGGGTTTCCATTCCCTAGTTGATGTTATTTTAGACATAGGTTCTCCAATCCCTAGTCTCGTTTCCAACATAGGGTCTCCACTCCCTAGTTGATGTTATTTTGGACATAGGGTCTCCACTGCCTAGTCTCTTTTCCAACATAGGGTCTCCACTCCCTAGTCCCTTTTCCAACATAGGGTCTCCTCTACCTAATTGACGTTTTTTAGACATAGAGTCTCCACTCCCTAGCCTCATTTCCAACATAAGGTTTCCACTCCCTAGTTGATGTTATTTTAAACATAGGGTCTCCACTATCTAGTCTCTTTTCCAACATTGTATCTCCACTCCCTAGTTAATGTTATTTTTGACATAGGTTCTCCACTCCCTCGTCTCCTTTCCAACATAGGGTATCCACTCCTTAGTTGATGTTATTTTAGTCATAGGATATCCCCCTAGACTCTTTTCCAGCATAGGGTCTCCACTCCCTAGTTGATGTTATTTTGGACATAGGGTCTCCAGTGCCTAGTCTCTTTTGCAACATAGGGTCTCCACTCCCTAGTTGATGTTATATTAGACATAGGGTCTTTACTCCCTAGTCTCTTTTCCAACATAGGGTCTCCACTCCCTAGTTGATGTTATTTTAGATATATGGTCCCCACTCCCTAGTCTCTTTTTCAACATAGGGTTTTCATTCCCTAGTTGATGTTATTTTATACATAGGTTCTCCAATCCCTAGTCTCCTTTCCAACATAGGGTCTCCACTCCCTAGTTGATGTTATTTTGGACATAGGGTCTCCACTGTCTAGTCTCTTTTCCAACATAGGGTCTCCACTCCCTAGTCCCTTTTCCAACATAGGGTCTCCTCTACCTAATTGATGTTTTTAGACATAGGGTCTCCACTCCCTATTCTCATTTCCAACATAGGGTTTCCACTCCCTAGTTGATGTTATTTTAAACACAGGTTCTTCACTATCTAGTCTCTTTTCCAACATAGTAGCTCCACTCCCTAGTTTATGTTATTTTAGACATAGGTTCTCCACCCCCTAGTCTCCTTTACAACATAGGGTATCCACTCCCTAGTTGATGTTATTTTAGTCATAGGATATCCCCCTAAACTTTTTTCCAACATAGGGTCTCCACTCCCTAGTTGATTTTTATTTTTTAGACATAGGGGCTCCACTCCCTAGTTGATTTTTATTTTTATAGACATAGGGTCTCCTCTCCCTTGTCGCTTTTCCAACATAGGGTCTCCACTCCCTAGTTGATTTTATTTTTGACATAGGGTCTCCACTGCCTAGTCTCTTTTCCAACATAGGGTATCCACTCCGTAGTTGATGTTATTTTAGACATAGGGTCTCTACTCCTTAGTTTTTTTTCCAACATAAGGTCTCCACTCCCTAGTTGATGTTATTTTAGACATAGGGTATCCACACCCTAGTCTCTTTTCCAACATAGGGTCTCCACTCCCTAGTTGATGTTATTTTAGATATAGGGTCCCCACTCCCTAGTCTCTTTTTCAACATAGGGTTTCCATTCCCTAGTTGATGTTATTTTAGACATAGGTTCTCCAATCCCTAGTCTCGTTTCCAAAATAGGGTCTCCACTCCCTAGTTGATGTTATTTTGGACATAGGGTCTCCACTGCCTAGTCTCTTTTCCAACATAGGGTCTCTACTCCCTAGTCCCTTTTCCAACATAGGGTCTCCTCTACCTAATTGATGTTTTTAGACATAGGGTCTCCACTCCCTAGTCTCATTTCCAACATAGGGTTTCCACTCCCTAGTTGATGTTATTTTAAACATAGGTTCTTCACTATCTAGTCTCTTTTCCAACATAATAGCTTCACTCCCTAGTTCATATTATTTTAGACATAGGTTCTCCACCCCCTAGTCTCCTTTCCAACGTTTGGTATCCATTCCCTAGTTGATGTTATTTTAGTCATAGGATATCCCCCTAGACTCTTTTCCAACATAGGGTCTCCACTCCCTAGTTGATTTTTATTTTTTAGACATAGGGTCTCCCCTCCCTAGTTGATTTTTATTTTTTTAGACATAGGGTCTCCACTCCCTAGTCGCTTTTCCAACATAGGGTCTCCACTCCCTAGTTGATCTTATTTTAGACATAGGGTCTCCACTCCCTAGTTGATGTTAGTTTAGATATAGCGTCACCACTCCCTAGTTGATGATTGTTTTAGACAAAGGGACTCCACTCCATAATCTTCTTTTCCAACATAGGGTCTCCACTCCCTAGTTAATTTTTTTTTTAGACATAGGGTCTCCAC